>NC_056741.1:1854799963-1854822463 GCF_019279795.1 Protopterus annectens
ATACTACACTGATACAGTACACACATAGACTACACTACACTAATACAGCACACTAATAGACTACACTACACTGATAAAGCACACTAATAGACTGCACTCCACTGATAAAGCACACTAATAGACTACACTACACTGATACAGTACACTAATAGACTACACTACACTAATACAGCACACTAATAGACTACACTACACTAATACAGCACACAAATAGACTACACTACACTAGTACAGCACACTAATAGACTACACTACACTGATACAGCACACTAATAGACTACACTACACTAATACAGCACACTATTAATAATAATAATAATAAAAAGAAACTACATGATACAGAATAATAGCTAGATGTGTGTGTGTGTGTGTGTGTGTGTGTGTATATATATATATATATATATATATATATATATATATATATATAATATTAAAATGCTGAAGAACATATATACGTCTATACATAGGGTTCCTATTACGAGATCGAAAACCCATTTATGCAAATACGAATATGTTGACCCATATTGTGCAAAGTACATGAACCTCAAATGTCCAAAACCGCGAATTCCTAAATGTCAATTTGTTTTGGTTGGCCCGTCTGCGGTATAGCTCCGTAAGGTAAGTGTGCGATAGATAGGACTTTAGGGTTAGGATTTGGGTTAAGGTAAGTGCATAGATAGGTAATGTATGTAAGATTTAGTGTAGTGTTAGATATAGGGTTTTTTAAGTGTCTGTATGTGTATTATTTATTTTGTTTGGATGTATGTCTGTAGGGGAAGTGTGTGGTAGTTACAGACTTTAGGGTTAGGGAGGGGTTAAGGATAGTGCATAGTTAGATGTGTATATCGGGTTTAGTGTAAGGTTAGAAGTAGGGTTTTGGTGCTTTACTTTAGGTTAGAAGTAGGGTTTGGTTATTGTATATATGTGGTTTATTTATTTTGTTTGGGTAGGTACTATGTAGCGGATGGTGGGGTTGGCCGACTATGATAGTTCGATATTTAGTTTAGTGTGTTCTGGATTTTCGCTGTTCGCTGTATAGGGTCTGCTATTTAGGTATTCACGTAAAGGGTTATTCAGTCTCGTAATATAGACCTATATATATATATATATATATATATATATATATATATATATATAAACACACACGAAAGTACAGAACATCAAAGATGTACTTTCACGTAAGCCGTTCCCCTACCCTAAAACTGAAATTAAAAACTTTACAAACTACTCTTTTGCAGTGAGGCAAGCCCCCCTCCACCCCCACACCCCCAACTTAAATATACTAACTCTCAGATCCCACTACAGTGAGGAAAACATGTAATTCCTTATTCCCACTGTAATGCGCTTCAGAGAACCGGTTTACGCAAAAGTACATCTTCGATGTTATGTAATTCACGTAAGTACATTTTTGATGTTCTGTACTTTCGCGTAAGTGTGTTTCTATGTCTTATGTTTGATATTCTGAAATTTTGATCATAAGACATAGACCCATATATATATATATATATATATTTCTAAATACACACACACACACACACACACACACACACACACACACACACACACACACACACTAATATACTACACTACACTGATACACAAGTCTCTTGATTTACACCATCTTAGTAGATAAGAACATTAAGTTCAGATTTAGTCTTCATAAAAACAGCTTACAGGAAACTTCAGTATTTCCAAAATCTGACAGTTTTGCTGGGGCAAAAGTCAATCCTTTTAATAACATTCTAACTTCATAATCTGTAAAAACTCTAGTATTGAAGTTTATAAAGTTAAAAGTACCTAGTTAATCTGTGCACTTGGGAACAAAAAAGATCAGCACCTAAAGTAGTAGTGTCCAGCTGCTCACAGCTACACTATTTGGAATGTGAAGAAATACTGAACCAGCTCTCACCATTCCCAAACGTACACCGATTCACAGCATCATATTTATGGGCTGCTGATGTAGTTTCCTGTTCTGCAGTTGGTGAAATTGAGTTCATAGAAGTTGTTGAAAACCTTGCTCATACAGATGAAATCACCATAGATGTTCTACTCTTGCATCACCTTGCTGACAAACATTTTGAGAATGTACTGCTTCAGAGTAAGGCTTTTGAATGGCTGATTGCTCAACATCAGAAAGAGTAGTAATATCGGCTGTTTTTCTCCTGTCATAGATGAGTTTCCTTAAATTACTGCTTTGGCATATCTCTGAGATTAGGCATAAAGAAGAGATTTTCAGACGAAGAGAATTAAGGAAGCTTGTCTATGACAACATAAAATCCAATTAACAAACCATCCTCAACCAGTTTGTGCTCATTTCTGTGTTCCTGGTCTTGTGCTTTTTAGACTTTATTGCTGATCGGCCGTGCATTTTATTTTTCCAGGAAACTGTGATTTTGTTCTCTTTAGTGCAGATCTTTTGTTATTTGGTGAAACCCTGCACTACCAGAATATTCTAAACGTGCTATTACTTTGCAAATGAAATGATAATAAATTGAACATTATGATCCCACACCTCGGTGTGACCTTGCCATTGTCAGAAGTTGTCCTGCTAGACAATAATTTGTTTCTGTCCCAACAGGGCTACATCCTGATTTATTTAAATTAGCTACAATTTTATTTTGGTCAGTCAGCCATTTGAATGATATAAAGTGTAATCTAAAATCATGTGACTGCTAAGTTAATACTCACAAAGGAAAACAATCTTGATATAATCAGCAAGTCCAATCAGCATGATAATATGATATCCTCATAAAGTTACTAAAAAGTGAAAGGGGGGCAAGTTCATTCCCAGCTGTAGCCATAGGCATAATTCCATATCTGTTCTGAGCATTGTTCAGTATCATCTTTCATCTCTTCTTATGTAGCCAGTCTCATAGTCATTTGACTGACACTCCTCTCATACCCAGACTGCCTGTTTTCATAGTGAAATGTAACAATGCATTGTATTACCACAGCTGCTAAGGAGCATGGGAAGATCATCTACATATGGAGCCTTATTTACTGCTGTTGGCACATTGTCCCAGAAATAAAATATGTTTGCCAGCATTGAAGTACCCACATAAATAAGTATGCTGGGAGAAATGTAGATGTTCCACTGGAAAATGGACTCAGTCTCATACACATTTTTAAAGTATCTTTGAGACGTGGCATGGGGTACTATCTGGTTTATAAGAACCCCTCTGGCCTGGGGCCATTGAGCCATTATAAATAGAAACAACTCTGTTTTCCTTCTACAGCAGTTGTTATATACTTAGATGAAGACACTCTTTTAGAGGAATAAATTATTTTTTCATTAATGTTTCAATGCCTGCTTCTTTTTCCAAGGTGAGGCCCTTACATAGAAAACTAAATAGGTATACTTTTTACTTTTGCCATGAAGAAAATGTAATGCAAATGTTCTTCATTACTGCAGTAGTCTAAACTATATTGGGTATATCCTGCTAAGGATATAGCCATCTACCTTCCAAAGCCTTCAGGGCAACTTCCACACACCCAAACCATTGGTTGCAGCTAAAATGTCTTTATCAATCAGGTTTGGGTGCCAAGCTCTTTTGTGCTTTCCTGCTGCCAAAAAGAGATCTCCTTTGCCTGTTTTTGAGGATCAAAGGCTAGCTAATGCTGTTTCATTGGTGAGCAGATAAGTTACCTTCCGGGAAAAAAAAAACATACATTTTACTTTTTATGAGAGAAAACTTAGAAAACTTTTTTTCTGTAGAACTAAATCAATTAAACTAGGAAAATTATTTTAGTGACTGTCATGTTACTTTTGTACACTTTTAAGAAGGAACGTTACTTTTTTACTTTTGTTGCTAAAAGTTGTTAAAACTAAGTTTAAACTAATTCTTCTAAAGCAAAGCTTCTGTTATTTTACTTGTGGGAGTAGTGTAAGCATTTAAAGTGCTTTTTACTGTATGGCGAGAACGTTACTTTATTGCAACTTACCTGTTTTACTGACTGTTGCTGCAAGGCATCCATGGGAATCAGGCACTTTTGTGTCTTAACCAAGGAACAACCCACCACTTTCTTCTTCCATCCACAAAAAGAAAACAAGTGCTTAACAGCCTTTGCCACCACAGTAGGCTGAAGAAGTGTTTTAGCCACAGGTTGATGACAGTGCTATGGCCATATCTGGTTCCTTGGGACCTATTGGTTTAGTCTCTCCAACCACATGGCCAAAGGATGGACATGTCCTTTGTGGCTGTTGTAGTGCTCTTGGTGGCCAAGGGAGAGCCACTGTTATCAGTCCTGGGAGAAGGGACAGAGAATGCAACTCTGTCTACCAAGAAAGATGTGCTCATTACTAGGGAGGTTTTATTGACAAAAATGGGTCGGTTTCTTCAGAAATTCCTGTCAAAAAGAAACAGAAACGTAAACATGTGGCTTCTCTTTTCTCATTTACCCAGGACAGGAGTAATTTTCTGTGCTTAGCTCAGAGTTAAGTGCTGGCTCATGATCCTTCCTGTATGGTTGTTTCTGGTAAAAGTAAACTAGATTCTTCACTTTATGAAGAAATTCAGTTGTTTGAACCACAAAATGATTCTGAAAGCACTGATTATGTGTTGTCTCCAATGAATTATGATTCAGAATCTGAGGAGACTATGGATTCAGCCAATATTTTTGAAGGATTCTCTTTCTCTGAAACTATTTCCAGAATTAATTGGCTACTTCAGTGGGAAAACAGTGATGTTTCACAGAGTGTAAGGAAGTATTATGATTTGTTACCGGGTACTGCGATGGTGGTGCTGCGGTAGCATTGTCACCTCACTGTAAGACCTTGTCCTGTTCGATTCTCAGCTAGAGCGTCTTCTGTGTGGAGACATGCGTGAATGGGTGTACCTTCGTTGAAGGTTGTGCATCAGGGCCGGCAACTCGGCATGTAAAAATCTACTGCCAATCATTAGCGGACCGGAGTTCCACTGCAGCGACTCCTAACCGGGAAAAGCCGAAAGACACAACAACAACAGGTGGAATTTCCAGAACCTATTCCTATTCTTGCTGTTGTCTCTTTGCTTTGTAGGATGTTTTTGTCATAACCTGCAATTTCCCTGACAGCCAGTGTGCCCCCCCCAAAAAAAGCAAATAGACTATATAAAGTGCCACAGACTTTTAAGGTTTTTATACACTCATTGTATATCAGATACAACAGCTGTTGCTTTACTGAATTCAGCTGCTGCTAAATATTTGGTTAATATTAATCCTTTTACTTCTGATAATGTTGGGAAGGCTTTTCATAGATTTGGTGAAAAATTATATTCTCCAGCAAGACTTGTTTTTAGAGTTCTCAGCTGTCAAGCTCATATGTTGAAGTTTTTGCATCCCTCTTGTAAGAATATGAGCAGTATTTTGGCATTTGTTTCCTCCTGTGAGGAAAAATCTGCTTTGCATAACCACTGTTTGAAATGTGCATACGATTCTGATGATATCACCTCCAGGCCTGCTGCTACTGAAACTGTTATGAGGACATTTGCCTGGCTGTATTCCCAAAATCTTCCAGAAGATGGCAAAAATTACATTTTGAATTCTCCAAATGATAGATACCTGATTTTGGACCTTCTGTTGGAGAGGTCATTAAAATAAATCTCTCTGATGTTTCAGTTTTTCTTTTCCAGGATTTCCAAGGGATTCAAAATCTCTCCACAACTTTCTTTAAAAAAAAAAATCAGTGGGAGGGAGATTCCAAAAGAAAATCAGGACCTCCCTCCAAGAGCAATGGACAGTCTAATTTTAAAGTGTGAATGAATATATGAAGGATTTCTAACCCCCCCCCCCCAGCAGTCCGTTAATCCTTCAAGAAATCTGAACCTCTGTTTTTTTTTTTCAACAGTTTCATACAGATAGGTTCTGATGGTAATTTATCGAGGCTGCAGATGGCAGTGACAGTCTCTCCTTGCTTTTCAGGGAATTCCTCCTCACCCAACGGACCAGACTCTTCTTTTCCCTCCTGACATTCAGTATATGCTTGCTCAGAGGGTGATAGAAGCTATCCCTCTTCAGTTAGGGGGGAAGGTTTTATTCCAGGATGCTTCTGTTGAAACAGAACGAATATTCTTGGAGACCAGTTCTTAATCTTTCCTTTCTGAATCTGTTAGTGATAGTACCCATGTTCAAAATACTCTCTTTTCACCACTTGTTATTCCTTATTCCCCATTTGAATATTTTAGTGACCTTAGATTTAAAAGATGCATATAATTGAAGTCCTTTGTATTCTGATTTTAGACATTTATTATAATTTTCTGTGTCTGGATCACATTACCATTTGATCAAGCTAGTGGTCCAAGAGTATTCACTAACTGTCTGATTTCTGTAATTACCTACTGGAGACTGCAAGGTATTCACATTTTTTCCTTATTTAGATATAGCTTATCTTTGCATACTCTTTTTCAAAATGTCAGGGTCTATCAGGTGGCTAAGGAATCTCCTTCAGTGACTAGGATTCCAAGAAAAATGACAAAAGTCTTTTCTGACTCATTCTCAGTGGATTGTTTTCCTGGGACTTCTCTTGGAAACCTCAATTCAAACAGCTTTTCTTCCACAGGAAAAATAGATCTGTATTTATAGTTTTTACACTCAGACTAACATTTCAGCGAGGGGATTCCTCTGGATTCTGGGTCTCATGGTATCTATGATACATCGTGCAAGAGTACACATGCAAAAAAATCTAATGATACCTGAAATCTCTATGGTCCCAGCATCAACATCCCCTGACATTTCAGATTCCAGTTTTTAGATTTTTATAAGAGAGCTTTTGTGCTGGAGACATGAAATTTCTCAGAATTCAGGTCTTCTATTCTCCCCTTTTACTCAAGCCTATTCAGTGACAACAGATGCCTCAAATGCCTCAGACTATGCTTGGGAAATAGTGCCTGTGAAAGTCAAAGGGCAGGGTCTTTGGAACCAAAATGACAGAACAAAGCACATAATCATAAATGAGATATTAGCTCTTATAAATGTTCTCAGTTCTCTCAACCATCTGTTATCCCTGAGACTTCCTCTTGTGTTTACAGACATCACCACAGTAATGTGGTACATAGACAAGCAAGGGTGTACTAGATGTTTACTCTATATGCAGACTAGCCATGATAGCCTGAGTTATAGCTTTCAGGAAAATGTCATGCTATAGGCATTTTACGTATGTCAGAGGGAAAATGGTTAGTGGACAAGATGGGCATGACAAGGACAGGCCCTCACAAATGGAAACTGAATCAGGGATCTTTCAAGAATTGATCCAGCTGTGGGAAATGCCTCAAAAATATCTATTTTTCTCCACTTACAATGATTAGTTTGTAAAATTCTGCTCCAGGACTCCATTCAAAAAGGCCTACAAGACAGATTAATTTTCTTCTCCTTGAACAGGAATACACCTCTATGCTTCTCCATCCTTTCTACTAATATCCAGGGTCAGTCTGAAGATTCAGAAGGATTCTTCAAAGATATTGCAGTGACTGCCTTCTGACAAGAGCAACAGTGGTTCTTCCTTCTTTTGGGAATGGCCACATGTGATTAACATAAGCACAAGCTTCCTCACAGACTGGATTTATTCACACAAGACCAGGGGAGTGATAAAGACTGACTGCAAAGAACTACAACTGACTTAGATGCCTTTTTCTGAGAACTTTCAGCAAGTATTGATGGAAGCAAGAAAACCTGCTGCTTGAAAATAATATATTAGCAAATGGAAAATGATGTATGGTTGGTGCCAAGAAACATCACCCATTAAATGATAGTGATTCTATGGTTATACTGTATTTGTGTGAGTTACTGTCCAATGGCCTGTCTTTCTCCACAATCAAGGTTCATTTGTTGGTAATTTCAACATGTTTGCCAATGGATCCCCACTCTTTCAATCCAACCTCATGTAAAAATGTTTTTGAAAGGGGTATTACATAAGAAGCCTCCTAGAAAGCAGGTGATCTTACTTTTGTTTTAGAAAAACAACTCTTGCTTCATTTAAACCAGTTCATCAGGCTGACTTGATGTTCTTAATATGGAAAACAGTCTTAAATAATTACTGTTTTCTCTGCAAGAAGTGTATCTGAGTTGCAAGCTGTTATGGTGGGTTTCCTCAAGAACTAAGCCTTCATTATGTCTAAAGTGATATCCAAGTTTAACTTAAACCAAAATCCGATGTCCTCCTTTCTTTGTGACTCAATAGTTAGGCTATTTGATCTGACCTTGGCACTTTTTTAAAAGCTTGGATCCAGGGCTTTGGCTCCTTCTGTACCCATAATTTCCTCTGATCAACAAATTATCATGGATTTCATTTACCACTTGAAGAACCAAGATCCAAACTTGCCAGCTCTGTATCCAGTGACTGGATATGTGTTTCAAACCTTCCATTTTGAGATTATTTTCTTATATTAGGATAGTTTAAGCACTGTGACCTTTCTTTAATTTGCATTTATCTAAGATTTTTTTCTTCAGAAGTGTGCTTCCCATCTTTCCTACATTGTAAAAAAAAAAGTAGACTAGTTGCTCTTTCTTGTTTTAGGTTTAGATAGTTTATTCTTTGCATTGAGACAAGTTTTTGTCTAGAATTTGGTTGTTTTTGCAGCTTTTAACTATGGCAGACAAGGCTACAGGCTTTAAAAAAATGCTTTGCTTATGGGGACAAATATCCCACCTCAGGAGTCCCACACATTTTGCATGTATTGCTTAGATGTAGCTCATCTTTAAGTTGAGTGCATAGTCTTTGCCTGTTTTGGGACAAGCTCACTTGCTGATTACTGCAATAAAATACTTCTTAAGGACCTCCTCCCTGCCTAAGCAGGAGTTTCAGTGGTTTCTACTTTGGAAGCATCCTCTCCTTCCTCCAAAAAATTCAAGAAGGCAAAGGTCTGTAAAGAGGAGAAAGAAAAAGAGAGAGGAAAGGAGAAGGAAAGGGAAAAGCAATAGATTAAAGGAAATGTTTCCAGATCAGTTAGGCCTGTCCAGCTCGATGCAGAAGATTCCAAGACATACAAATCTGTCTTCAGCCAAGGTTTTTCAGATGTGTTCCCCATCTCAGTCGTGGCACTTGTCCCCACAGTTACCTAGCCCAAGGCTCCATTCCCTCATCTTACAGGACAGACCATGCCCCTCACCTAGGCCACCATTACTGGCGTCTTCCTTCAGGTCCTTCCAGTCTTTGAGGTGTCCCTCAGAAGCTGGCATCAACAGGATGATGCAGACATGTCTTTTGATCCAGATCTAATTTTGAGTTCTCCTAGCATCTATCCCTTCTGTGGCTAGAGGCATGGACTCTACTACTCTAGCCTTAGGTTTTCCTGTATCAGTACAACCTTTGAATCCAATGCCCACACTTCAGAATCATAGTTTCATAGCTAGATACCAGGCTATTGGTCCTAGGGCCTATATAAGCCTAGCCAAAAAGATACGCTGGCTTTCACCACCCAAGAAAATTATTTTCCTGAGCCCCTATCAAGCAGAGCCACAGAAGTGATCCCTGGGGTGAATTTCCTATTTCCCATCCAATCATCAAGATTTTTCTTGAAGAGTGCTAATAAGGAGCTCTGTTTGACATAGGTAGGTAGTCTATATAAGAGTATGGGAAGTCTCTGGGACAGGAACCTATCCCTCCAGCATGTTCTGTTTATTGTGGTGACAAGGTTTATGTCCCTAGAGCGTGTATCTCTGAGGGATTGGGATTTCTTTAAGTGGAGCATGTCCAACAGCTCTGGGTTTGACATAGCTTTGTATGTTAGGCAGAGATCACCTCTGAGTAGGCGATATGCAATAGAGAAAAGCTGGAGTTTTTTGAGACGGTCTGCATAGGGCATCTGTTTGAGGCCAGTAATCCTCTTTGTGAGGTATTTCCACGGCCTTTCCAGTTGTTGTAGATGTCTTGTGAGGTACATACCAAAAAGGGCGTTGTACTCTATAATGGGTCTAATGAGTGATGAGTAGAGGGGAACAATGACCTCTTTTTTTCTTCATGAGAAACCTTTTGTGAGGAGGTGTGCCACGTAGAAGGATTTCCTGTACACTGTGGCAATGTGATTATCAAAGGAGAGACTACTGTCTGCCTGTGTCCCAAGGTCTCCTATCACACTTTCAGTGTTAATTAGACTACCGCCTATATGGTAGTTCATGGGTACAGAGTTTTTACCAAAGGGGATGACAATACACTTTTTGGCATTGAGCTTGAGGCCATAGCTTTGACACCAGGCATCTGTCTCAGTGAAACCCTTTTGTAGGATGTCCACATTGTTAGGAGTTTTGATTATGGCTCCTAGTTTGTAGTCATCTGCAAACTTTGTTAGCCAAAGACCTTCTGTGCTAGCCTGTACTTCAGAGAAGTAGATACCAAGCAGGAGAAGACCCAGGACTGAAGCCTGTGGTACTCCACTTGTCACTGGTATGATGTCGGATTTGGAGTCTGCTACTTTCACAGTGTGGGTTCTATCAGTAAGCCAGTTGGCAACCCATCTTGTGACATAGGGATTTATACCTAGTTTAGTGAGTTTGTCTATAATTCCAGAGTGGGGGATGGTGTTGAAAGTCTTGGCGAGATCTAGATAGGCTGTGTGAACCACCTTACCCTCATCTATGGCATTGGCGACTGCTTCAAAGAAATCTCTCAGGTTTAGGAGACATGATTTGCCTTTTTACAAACCCGAACTGGGTGGGGTCCAGCGTTTGGAGATTACCAATGTCCTTATTTATGAGTTCCATGATGATGCATTCCATGGCCTTGTAGACCAGGCTCATCAGGCTAATGGGACGGTAGTTCCCGGGGTCTGTCATGGCTCCCCCTTTGTGGAGTGGGATAACCATCGCAGTGTGCCATTTAATGGGCACAAAGCCTGAGGTGAGGCTATGATTGAACTTGGTACTTAGGTGGGGTGCCAGTTCATTCTATAGTTCATGTAGAATGCAGCCTGGGATGTTGTCAGGTCCCATGCATGCTGTGTTCTTGACTTTGGAGAGTGAGGTTTTTACCTGTGCAGCCGTGATTACAGAAAATTTGCATTCTTCCGGTATAGAGATGGGCCCTTTAGGGGGTGAGAGGGGGGTAACGTTAGAACTGAACCTATCTGCCGGGATGTTGGCAATATCAGT
The DNA here is from genome assembly GCF_019279795.1 of Protopterus annectens. NCBI lineage: Eukaryota > Metazoa > Chordata > Ceratodontiformes > Protopteridae > Protopterus > Protopterus annectens. The sequence goes on from NC_056741.1 coordinate 1,854,811,022, forward strand.
TGGTTTTGTATATTTAGTGCCACTGTGTTGTAACTCAGAGCAAATCTGAATGTTGCCATTGAGATTCTTGACATAGCTATAGAATGCTTTGTGGTTGTCTTTAGAATCAGTGGTGATTTTGCTTTCTTAACTAGCTTTGAAGGATTTTATGAGGGATCTCAGCTTCTTACTGAGGCTGACCAGGGAGTTCCTCCAATCATGGGATTTGACTCTTTTTTCAACAATTTCTTTCTTCTGTTGTAGAGTTTGTTTATGGCAGAAGACCACCACATTGGCTTCCTTTTTTTGGAGGATAGCATCTTGGTTCTGTTAGGGATAGCATGATCCATGCACTCGTGTAAGTGCTTATAAAGCATATTTGTGTAGGATTCAGCAGTCGTACCTCTATTGTCCATCTGCATGGGTGTCGTGAAGTTTGCCACTTCTGTCTTAAGAAGTGTGAAGTTGGCTTTGGAGAATTTTTTTACGGTTGTTTCCCTAATGGGGGGCTGGGGGCGGGATGTGGATGTCTACGGTGATTAGCTTGTGGTCAGATCTGACCAACTAGGAATTGACATCTGGTGTGGAACTCCGGTTGCCCATGCTGGTAATGACCAGGTCTAGGATACTGCTACCTCTGGTGGGGGTGTGGATAAGTTGATCTAAGCCGTTGGAATTCATGAATTCCAGAAAACGATGAGCAAAAGAGTTGGTACATGAGCAGTTTTCCCAGTTAATGGTGGGGTAGTTGAAATCACCCATTATTAGGGTGATGAGTTGTACCCTAATATTTTCCAGTGTATCAAGAAAAGAGGAGTGAGAATCCTGGGGCATGGTGAGGGGTCTGTAGAAAACTACAATTTGGATTGTGGTCTTGCCCAGAGTTAGTCGCACTTGGATAATCTCAGATCCATTATGCTGAGCAACTAGCTTGGAGGTGTGGACATCCTTAATGAATATGGACACACCTCCACCTTTAGTGTTTCAGTCCGGGTTAGGTGGCCGAAAGGTGTGGTATGAATTATAGTCTGGTAATGCAGGGGTCCTCTCTGGAGCTTTGAACCAGGTCTATGTCACTGCACAGATGTCGATGTTCTCCATTTTAAGGAGTGCCTCATGTGAGTGCATTTCGAGGTTTAGACTTCTACCGTTGAGTAGCATTATCCTCAGATTTTGCTTGCTTGTACCTGTTATGGTGGTGAATTTGTCATTTGAACCTTGCCTAAAAAAGGCACTATAGGGGTGGCAAGAGCCTTTTCCAATATCCGGAATCCCAAGGGCGACAGGTGCAGGCCATCTCTGGCAAAATATCTTGGTCTGTCGATCATGTCATCCCAAGCAGACAGGTACTGGAGTCCCTTAAAATGACACCAGAAGCAATTGATGAAGTCAATCATTTTGTCCTTGTACTGTGGTATCATTCTGGGTGATGGCAGGAAGCTACTCAGGGCTAGGGTCATACCTGCCTGGGCTAAAAGGTTGGAGAGCTCCTCCATGTCTCTTTTCATCTAGTCCAGGGAGGTACATCTCAAGTCATTCACACCAACATGGACAATGAGAGAGTCATATTTGTACTTGTTTTGGAGTGACCTGAGTGCATGTGTTATGTGGCAGATCCTGCCACCCATCAGGCCGCTGACAGTAACTTTCTCCTTGTTTAGCCTGGTGAGTGGAACATCAGCGTGCCTGACTATAGAGTCACCTATGACTAGAGTGTTGGCTACATTATGCTTTATGGGCTGCAGTTGAGTGGCACACTGAGTTTGTGGGCTATACATCATTTGGGTTGTGTTGGGGGGTGGAGGTTGCTTGCATTTCTGCTTTGGAGGTCTCGGTTGTTTGGGCAGGTTTTTATTGAGAGCCTCCAAAATGTAGGCATGCATTTTGTGCTTGTGTGTGTGTGTTTTGGTGATGTAGGTTTTGAGGGACTATGTGATGAGTGTGGTGAGGTGCAAGTGTTTACCTTCTCCTCTTGACTGTCTAGTCCAGTCTTTGGTGAAGAGAGCTTTGCTTCCAGTTTGGCTATATAAGTGCGTCTCTCACAGGTTGTAGTGTTGGGTGATAGGAGGAGAGGGTTGTCTGTGTACATGAGGCAATGGCTGCATTGCCCCAAGATGCCCAGAATCATCAGGTAGAAAGGAGAAAACACCGGGAGCTGACCTTTAGACATGCCTGGATAGGTGCTTATTTATTAAGTGCTAAAAACTGTTTTACTCCAGACAAGTGAGGAAAGTTGAGTGCTGTAGTAATTTGTAGCTTATTAAGTACTTACAACAAGTTCTGAACAAGTGCTGAGCTCAAAGAAAGAGATTTGAGTGCTAAAACTAAAAAGCTGGCTAGTTGTAATGAAAAATTTGAAAAGCAGACTTCATGGTGCCGGGAATAGTTTAACCCTAGATAAGGGGGGGGGCTCAGGAGCTTCCAAACAGTCCTGGATACAGCACATCTGTATCTGGACTACACTTGTTACAGGAAAGGGAGGAAACAAGCTTAGAATTTTTTTTTCAGTAAAGTGGAAATGGAGAAAGCTGGAATAGAAGTTAATTCAAAGTTAAGAATGTGAGTGGGTTGGCCTTCACAAATATTCTCTCTCTGTTAGATTGAATGAACTAATGACACTAGACTGGGAGGAGTGTCCCAGATCAAATAAACAGTATGGGCAGGCAACTGCAAAGCCACCAAGTATAAGAACACCATAACAATAGGGAGGGGGGTGAGAAACCAAAACTATTACAGCTACTAGCTGTATCCACTAAATGAAAGTTTTAAAGAGATCAAGGAGCAAGCAGACTCCAGAGAATGCTTTTAACTGCAAGCAGACTAGACTAGAACACACAAACCTCAAAAAATTAAAAATGCACAGAAAAGCACGGATAGAGCACTCACAAACAGGTCTGCATCACAGCCAATAGCACTTTCAACTTTGACACAGATTGTTTCCCTCATCCTCTTGACTGTGCTTCCATCAGATCAGGATGATTGTCAGAGATGAGGTGCACCGAGTCAGATTGCAGCTAGAGATGTTTCTTCACAGCTATCCTTGGGTCAGGGGGTGTGCAGCTTCAGCTCCTAGTCTTGGCTTTGGCTTTTGAGGCTTTTGAGAGGGTCCTCTACAAGTCAAGAGAGGAAGTGGTTCAGTCTCACTTGATTCTGTCTTGATCTTCTTTAGATTATGTGGCCATTTCTGCTCATACTGTCCATCAGGCAGTCAGCCTTACTAAGCATGAAAGGTTCTCACTTGGTGAGCTCCCCCTCCAATTCTGACCTTTCCCTAAAAGTCCCTTTAATGGAAAGTGATAGGAAACAAGTCTGCAAGACAAGGTATTTAGACTCATCTCCATAGTTTATCATGGAAGATACTGATTTTGATGAAGGGGAGTGATCCCCAAGATCTCATCCAGATGACATGTCTTCTGGAGATATTCTACAATTGATGAAATGAAGAGGGGCTTGGTTCACTGAAGCCCCCTCTCCAGAAGAGTTGGCAATCCTGGAGGCTATTGGGGCTGAAGCATCTACTACCTGGGTGGTCCTGCACACTAATGAGCTAGTAAACTTGGTTTCTCAGTGGGCCTTGAAGGAAGCCATTGCAGAAGAGCCTATTCTGTAGAAACCATATTTGATAATATTTTAGTTGCAGCTAGGAATACGTCCAGTTGGAGCAAAAGTCCCCTGGATCATTGCGACAGCCACAATGAAGGATCTCTTGGAGGAAAGCATATCTTTTCATCCTGCTAGCAGAGAATCTATATCACTGGAGAGATTTTGGAAAAAGACTTATGTTTCAGTGAGATTTGCAGTCCAAGTGCTGAACTGCTTGACTCATATGACTCATTTCCAAAGAAATTTGACCAATGAACTGCTTGCTCATATCCATAAATCAGCGGAGTCACAGCTGTCTACCTTACAATCTATGACCACACATCTGCTGTCCAACAAAATTGATAGCACTGCAAAGCCAATAGGCACTGGCACTGCTTTTTTTCGACATGCCTGGATGCAACTATGCAATGTCATGGAAGGCTTCAGGATGGTGTTCATTAGTATTCCCTTCAATGGTTCAACACTTTTTGGACCAATGGCTACAGGCAAGCTTACTAAGAATGAACAGGAGGACAAGACGTTGTCTGCAGTTGGCATACATTTTTCTACCCAAAAAGGTCCCCCGAATAGGACCTCTTCCCAGAAACAAAAGAGTGGAAAAAGCTATAGTTTTGAAAGTCCTAGGGTTTGGCCAGGATACTTCTGCTAACAGATCTCCCTTCTGAGGGCAGAGAGTAAAATAACTTTAATGGACCTCATCCCAGGGGCAGAGGATGTCTGGAAAATCAAGGGTTTAGAAGTCCCTTCAGTGTGAAATGCTTACATCACTCCTGCATAGTTGCCCAATTATCCCTGCACTATCACACCTGGCTGGCCATCACTGAAGATTCCTGGGTATAGAGAATAATCACCAAAGGCTACATTATTCCCTTTTCTTCCCTTCCACAAATCAGAAAGTAAATTCCTGACATTCCACCCTGTCAGAATGAAATGGCAACAACAGAATTAGCAGTGCTGCTAGAAAAATGAGTCATCCAAGAGGTTCCACCAGACTAGCAAGGATCCAGAGACTACCCAAGGTTCTTTTTGGTTCAGAAGAAAATTGAGGACATCAAACCCATTCTGGATCTTAGCTACCTCAATGAAACAGACAAAGTTCCTGATGGTCACAGTGCAGTTCATTTTATATCTTCTGAGTAAGGATGACTGGATGTGCTCAATATATATCCAAGACACCTACTATCAAATCAAGGTAGTGAGCCAGTCCAGGAGATTTCTATGTTTCCATCTGGGAGTCAATTATTTTCAATTCAGAGCTCTGCCCTTTGGTATCACCACAGCCACCATGTTATTCATCAAATGCATGGCAGTTTTGGCAAAGTATCTCAGGATGCAAGGGTTCCATGTGCTCCCTTACTTGGATGACTGGCTTCTCTCTGCACTCAGCAGTGCAAGGACTTCTTGCTCCATCTATCTCCATACTTGGGAATTATGATCAATCTTACCAAAAGCCAGTTGGCACCAGCACAGATAATAGAGTTTATAGGATGTCACCTGGACTCAGCAACTGAAGTAACCTCAATCCAGAGTTCTGCCTTTATGTCACAAAGCTTCAGAGGTCCTTTCTCATTCCAACCCTCCACCAAGACTTGTCCTATGGTTACTGGATTCTATGGCTTCATTGGTCAAAGTAGTACCCTGGGCAATATTTTATATGAGAGTCCCTCCGTGGACACTTTCTACACAATGGCTGATGTTTCATCATCTCCTTAATGCTCCAGTATGTCTTACACCAGTATATAGAAAACATTCAATTTTGGATAACCCCATCAATAGTAACATGGGGTCAGCCATTCACTGTACCACCCCAATAGCCACTGAGACATTGGACACTTTCCTTCTGGGGTCATGGGCATTATGAAGGAAAATAGTTCAAAACACATGGTCAGTGACAGAGGACAGTCTTCACATCAACATCTTGGAGATAAAGGCAGTTCTCCAAGTGCTGCAGACATTTCATGACTCCCTTGCCAAGCTTATGAAATCAATTCAGATGGATAACATGGCAGTGGACTGACATATCAAAAAGCAAGGAGAAACCCATTTATACTCATTGTGCCACAAAGCCATGAGGGTGTTGCAGTGGGCAATGACTTATTTGTGCTTTCTGGTCACATTGGACTTCCAGTATTCTACCAGACAAGCTGAGCAGGTCTATTCTTTTGCCTCATTAGTGGTCCCTCAATCTGTGAATGGTAACAATGATTTTCAGTTGCTAAAGCCAGCATTACTGTGATCTTTTACCTTCCCATCTAAACAACAAATGGAACAGCTACTATGCCATGATTTCTCCACAGGGACACTCACCGAGGGATGTTTGGGTCCACAACTGGTTCTAGGTCTTTTATATGTCCTTCTACCTTTTCACCCTGATAACCAAGTTTCTTCAGAAAGCTATGATGTACAAGGTAAAATTAATTCTCATTGAACCCTTTTGGCCCCAGCAGGTTTGGTTCCCTTTCCTCCTGCCTCATTTGAAATACCCTCCTTGGGTGGTGGATCCACATCCTAACCTTCTAATTCATCCATCTGGACAGCGACACCAAGACAAAGAAACTCTAACATTGCCTGCATGGTTTCCCCAGTTCTAATGGTGGCCAGAGACATCAGGTAGTCAGTTCCAGTAATGCATATTTTGTTATCCTTGCAAAAAACAGATACTAGGCTTATTCTAGCAAATGGAAAAATGTTATTTGGGTTTCCTCCAAAGGTTTGAACCTTTTTCAGCTCCACTATTAGCCATTTTAGATTTCTTGGGGGGTTTATTTCAGAAAGGCACCCATCTGAATAACATCACAGTGCAGTTATCATCTATTTTCAGTTTTCATGTGTGCCAAAATCCAACTTTCATTGCCTCCTTAAAACTGTCTAAGGCTTTTTTGAAGATAACTTTTCTCATCAGATCTTCAATCAGGGATCAATTCCTCCATGGGATCTTGCTATCATGCTGCACGCATTAAGTGGATCACACTTTGAACTAGCATCCTCAATGGAATTCAAATTCCTTACTTGAAAGACAATCTTTCTAGTAGCACTTACCTCATCTAGGAGGATTTCTGAACTACAAGCATTGTCTTGAGAACCTCCTTACTTTATTTTTCATAAGGATAGGGTATCCTTGTGAACTGATCCTCATTTTCTACCAAAAGTGGCCTCTGAAGCTATTCTTGGCCAGATGATCAACCTACCAGATTCTTTAAATTCTGGCAAAACCAAGGTTCACTCAGTTTGAGATGTGGCTATCTTCTCTACTTACTTCGCTAGAGTTCCCATATATGATATATGTGATGTGGCTACTTAGTCTACAGTTCATACCTATATGTCTCATTTCAGGTTGGATGTACAGTCTAGACCACGTACATCCTATGGCTACATCATTCTTAGGAATATCCATTAGGTTGCCCAGGTTTTTGAGTAGGTTGGGAATCTGTCTCAACTGTTGAGTCAGATAGAAAAGACATTGTATATGAAACTTGTAATGTTACCATAATGTTAGATCTTTGTTGTCTTGTTCCATCTGGCTCAACATTTCACCCCCCATCCTTAATTGTCACTTTTTGGCTCTCAACTGATCAGCTGGGCCTGACCAGGGGCTTGACGTTTTGATAGCCATCAACTGTTATTCTTGTTTACTGCTCTGTTATAGGTTAGGTTTTTGTTGTACTCAGTGGGTGAAGTGCTAGCTAATAGCAGGCAAACTTGATCTCAAGTAATTTCAGGACCTGTGGGATTTATGGGTAGGGGAGGATCCAGAGCCCAAGATCCAAGCTCCTGAAAAAAAGTGTTGAGATCAGACCTTACTGCATCCAATAACCCATCTCTTGAGCCAGAACAAAACAGCATGGATCTAGTGTTATGGTAAGTACATAACTTTCAATATCTATCTTCCTGCCATCTTTCCAGAACCTAAAAATGAGGGATAAAGGATATTCCATACCTTGGGTATCAAAAGTCAGTTCAGGTATTATTCTGACAGAACAAAATCTTTCAACATTTCTGATCAATTGCACATTTCTTGGGTGAAGGTTAAAAAAAAAGACAACCTGTACAAAAACAGACTATTTTAAAATGGCTGTTTCATGCTATTACATTTTGTTTTATCTATCACAACAAAACAATTCCAGACATTGGGAAAGCTCACTCTATTAAGGTCTTAGTTTCATCTGAAGCATTTTGGAAAGGTTCTGAGTCTAGAAGTATTCTAGAAGCAGCAACCTGGTCCTCTATGCACACTTTTACAAAACATTATAAACTAGATTTCTTCTCTAGGTCTAGGACAGGCTTTGCTAGGACCCTTTTCCAGGGAATACTCGACATTCATCTTTGCTCTTCCCAGTCATGTTGAATTGGGGTAATCTACCACTATAGTTTAGGTGAATGCAACAATGGTCTTCATGAAGATCATAGTACAGTTGCATTAAGTTAACTTCCCATAACAGTATATGTTCAAATAGTAACTGCTGCAGTGATCACTCCCTCCCTGTATCATTTTTTATCTGTATGTTTTTTATTCCAAGTTGTGGACTTGTATTGCCATATGCCTAGCATTGTGCTCTTGTGGCATGAAAGCTCTGAAGGGCGTGGTACCCAAACCTGCCTTTTAGTTACCTTAGCGCAAGCTAATAAATATATATATATATATATATATATATATATATATATATATATATATATATATATATATATATATATATGTATGTGTGTGCATATATATATATATATATATATATATATATATATATATATATATATGTGTGTGTATTATGTATGTATGTATGTATACATATATATATATATATATATATATATATATATATATATATATATATATATATATATATGTATTCAGGTTAGTGCTGAATTCAGGGCTGTGTTACAAGTTTCTGTGTTTGCCCATACCTTACTTGGATAGAAGGAAGTTTCTCTGTTCACTGTGAGAGAGGGAGCTTTGAGCAGCCTATCTGTCCCTGAAGGAGTGGTTTCAGCCCAGAAATTAATAGTTTATTGGCCATTTTGGGCTAATTTCTATCTCTTTCATTTCCCTGTTATAAAACCCGCATTTGTGAGGCTTTTGCACTAGTATACAGCTTAGCAAGCTCCTGCCTGGTGCCCTGCAGAGTTCTACAGCAGCAGAGAGACAAAAGAGAGACTTTGGAGTGATGAAGTATCATTTTTCTGCATTTTCTTGCTGCCTTTAGCTAATTCCGCTTAAAACACCAGTTTTCTAGAGTTTCTGTAATTCAAAAAGATTGTTTCAGCTACATATTGTACTTATTTTACTGCCTGCACTTTAACAAAGTTGTTTTTGTGTTTAAATTACCTGTTTAACTGTTGTAGGCTACACACTCAAGTGTGATAGCTATTTATGTGCATTTAAAGTGTTTTTTTTTTATTGTATCTGCTTTATTTTCTGAAAAAAAAAAAAACAAAAATATACTTGTTTTCCTGCGTTTCTAAGCTAGTATAGTCCAGTTTTCAGATTAGTGCTGAATTCAGGGTTATGTCACAAGTTTCTGTGTTTGCCCATACCTTACTTCGATAGAAGGAAGTTTCTCTGTTCACTGTGAGAGAGGGAGCTTTGAGCAGCCTATATGTCCTTGGAGGAGTGGTTTCAGCCCAGAAATTAGTAGTTTATTGGCCATTTTGGGCTAATTTATATCTCTTTCATTTCCCTGCGATAAAACCCGCATTTGCGTGATTTTGCGCACCGGGCAGTGCCGATTAGCTGGGGTATAAATATTCCTGGCTCCACAAAGTCAACTCTTCAATTTTTCCCTTCTAACTAGACAAACTTTCAAGTTACGCACTCAAACGATTCACTTCACATCCCGGCACTTGCTCAAAACTCATAGCAAGCACTAATAACACTTAGCACTTAACCCCCCCTCTACTATAGAAAAGGACAAGGCTCTCTATTCGACCTTACCAGCCAATCAGTAAAACAGTTCACTATACCTATCCAGGCATGTCCATAGGGCAGTTTCAGGTGTACTCTCCAGTCCAACTGATGAATCTGGGCATTTTGAGGCAATGTTACAACTGCCTCATGTACACAGACAACGCTCTCCTCCTTCCACCAAACACTAATACATGCGAGAGATGCAATTATGCAGTCAAACTGGAGGTTAAGCTCTCTCTTCCCAAGACTGGACCAGGCAGTCAAGAGGAGAAGGGGATTACTTGCATCACACAGCCAGTCTGACATAGACCTATGAAACCAGCACCAGCAATAAACACACATAAATACATGAAAACATACTCTAAATAAAAATCTCCAAAAGCAACAGAGACCTCCAAAGCAGACATCCAAGCAACCTCCACCCCCCATCACAAATCAAGAAACACATACATCACAAAACCAGTGTGCCCCACAATCACAGCCCTTAAGGCAAAATAACATACCCAACACACTAATTATAGGTGTCTCTATAGTCAGGCACACTGATGTCCCACTCACTAGGCTGAACAAGGAGAAGGTTACTGTTAGCTGCCTGTCAGGTGCCAAGATCTGCCACATAACACAAGCACTCAGGTCACTCCAGAACAAGTACAAATATGACTCTGTCATTGTCCATGTTGGTGTGAATGACCTGAGACATACCTCCCTGGACTACATGAAAAGAAACATGGAGGAGCTGTCTGATCACGTAGCCCAGGCCGGTATGATCCTGACCCCGAGTAGCATCCTGCACTCACCAAGAATGATACCATGGTATAGAGAAAAATTTATCAATTTCAACAACTGGCTAAGCTTCTGGTGTCATTCAAAGGGGATCCAGTGTCTGTCAGCCTGGGATGACATGCTCAACAAGCCACGCTGCTTTGCTAGAGATGGCTTGCACCTGTCACCCATAGGCTTTTGAATGCTGGCCAAGGCTCTTGCCGCCCTCATAGTGCCTTTTTTAGGCAAGGCTCAAAAGACAAACCCACCACCGTAAATAGCACAAGAAACAAAAAAACTGAGGGTAATGCTACTCAATGCCAGAAGTCTAAACTCAAAATGCACGCACTCGAGGCACTTCTCAGTATGGAGAAAATTGATATATGTGCCGTAACAGAAACCTGAGCACCCCAGCACTACCATGCTACAACTCATACCATATATTTTGGCCACAAAACCCAGACCAAAATACAAAAGGCGGGGGAGTATCCTTATTCATCAAGGATACCCACACCTCCAAGTTAGTGGCACAGCACAATGCTTCAGAGATCATCCACGTGCAACTAACAACAGGCAAAACTGCTATTCAAATTATAGCTTGCTACAGATTACACACCATGTCCCAGGACCCCCACTCTGCATTCCTGGAAACACTGGGAAACATAAAGGTCCTACCAAACACCCTGATATTGGGTGATTTCAATTACCCAAACATTAACTGGGAGAACTACTCAAGTACAAACTCCCTTGCCCAACATTTCCTTGAATTTATAAACTCAAATGCCCTGGATCAATTGGTCAACACCCCCACCAGAGGTGACAACATATTGGACCTGGTCATCATCAACATGGGCGACCGGTGTTCCACACCAGAGGCCAATCCCTCGCTGGTTAGATCTGACCATAAACTAATCACTCTGGATATCCACATTCCACCACTACCCCTGCTCAAAGAAACCACCGTGAAAAACTTTTCAAAAGCAAACTTCACGTTACTTAAGACCGAGGTGGGAAGTTTCAAAGCCCCTATGCTAAAGGATAATGCTATCCAAGCCGCAAAATCCTTTACTAATGCACTCTATGGGCATCTACAAGAATGCATGTATCGTGCTATCCCAAACAAAACCAAGACTCACTCCTCCAAGAAAAGGAAACCAGTCTGGTGGACCCCTGCCATAAACAAGCTATACAACAGAAGG